>NC_052173.1:13228961-13253961 GCF_902713615.1 Scyliorhinus canicula
CAAAGAATAATGGTGCACAGATCAAGTGTTTACACAACGTCTGCTTGAACTGTTCAAAAACATCCGGCAGCACATTATTGCATCCTTCCTACCTTGGGCTCCGTCTCGAAATAGCACAACACACAAGGGAAGATACGCCCGCCAATGGCAGTGACAACAATGGCAGAAAACTGAGGGGGCGAGCCAAGAGTAATAATAGTAAAGCATCGCAAAGGGAAGCATCTTTTCTGCTGTGGTACAGCAATCCCAGGAAATTAATCATAGAATTTACAGTGCAGCAGGAGGCCATTTGGCCCATCGAGTCTGCACCGCCCCTTGGAAAGAGCACCCTACCCAAGCCCACACCTCCACCCTATTCCCGCAACCCCATAACCCAGTAACCCCATCCAACCTTTTTGGACACTAAGGGACAATTTAGCATGGCCAATCCACCTAACTGGCACATCTTTGGACTGTGGGAGGAAACCGGAGCACCCGGAGGAAACCCACGCACACACGGGGAGAACGTGCTAACTCCAGACAAACAGTGACCCAGCCGGGAATCGAACCTGGGTCCCTGGAGCGGTGAAGGAACTGCGGTACCGTGCTGCCCAAAATACAAAAGAACCAATGGGGAACAGAGGAGAATTTTGTTCAATTTGATCTGGAATGTACTTCCCGAAACGGTGGTGGGGGCAGATTCAAAATAACTCTCATCTGCAGGAGGCCCTTTGGCCCATCGAGTCTGCACTGACCCTCCAAAAGAGCACCCTACTTAAGCCTAAACATCCACCCTATCCCCGCAACCCAGTAACCCCACTTAACCCTTCACACACTAAAGGGGCAATGTGGCATGGTCAATCCACCTAACCTGCACATCTTTGGACAGTGGGAGGAAACCAGAGCACCCGGAGGAAACCCACGCGCACACGGGGAGAACGTGTAACTCGCTCACAGACAGTCACCCCAAAGCCAGAATAGAACCTGGGACCCTGGAGCTGTGCTAACCACTGTGCCTCCCCCAAATGGGCATCAGATTGATACAAAGGATAAACCTGCAGGACCTGTGTGGAAGGAGCAGCGACAATGGGACTTATTGAATATCTCTTTCAGAGAGCCAGAACTAGCACGATGGGCCAAATGGCCTCCAAGCTGGAAGATTCTACCAATCAAGAGTTCCGACACTGGTATCAGAGGGCAATTCCTCAGCACGCCTCATGCTTTCAGCAAGGTAACAGGAGGTGAGAAAAAGAATAAGTGATGGAATCAGGAAGAACAGATATCAGCTCACTCCCTAAAAAAAAAAGAAGGGACACAGAGCCAAGTTCACAGACTTGAACGGATATGAAGCAAGCACGAAGAGGAAGAGTTCAGAAATATTGCTAGTTCCTGGACAGGAAGCGGATCTCTGCACTGCCGACACATTAATTCCTCAGCTCACACTCCCGGTCTCTGTAACCCCCTCCCTATCTCTGTAACCTCCTCCAGCCCCTACACCACTCCCTATTTCTGTAACCTCCTCCAGCCCCTACACCGCTCCCTATCTCTGTAACCTGCTCCAGCCTCTACACCCCTCCCTATCTCTGTAACCTCCTCCAGCCCCCTTACACCCCTCCCTATCTCTGTAACCTCCTCCAGCCCCTACACCGCTCCCTATCTATGTAACCTCCTCCAGCCCCTACACCCCTCCCTATCTCTGTAACCTCCTCCAGCCCCCCTACACCCCTCCCTATCTCTGTAACCTCCTCCAGCCCCCACAACCCTCCCTATCTCTAACCTCCTCCAGTCCCCCTACACCCCTCCCTATCTCTGTAACCTCCTCCAGCTCCGACACCCTCCCTATCTCTGTAACCTCCTCCAGCCCCTACACCCCCTCCCTATCTCAGTAACTTCCTCCAGCCCCTACACCCCTCCCTATCTCCGTAATCTCCTCCAGCCCCTACAACCCTCCCTATCTCTGTAACCTCCTACACCCCTCCCTATCTCTGTAACCTGCACCAGCCTCTACAACCCTCCCTATCTCTGTAACCTCCTCCCCTCCCTATCTCTGTAACCTCCTCCAGCCCCCTACACCCCTCCCTATCTCTGTAACCTCCTCCAGCCCCCTACACCCCTCCCTATCTCTGGAACCTCCTCCAGCCCCCTACACCCCTCCCTATCTCTGGAACCTCCTCCAGCCCCCTACAACCCTCCCTATCTCTGTAACCTCCTCCAGCCCCTATAACCCTCCCCATCTCTGTAAACTCCTCCAGCCCCCTACAACCTTCCCTACCTCTGTAATCTCCTCCAGCCCCCAACAACCTTCCCTATTTCTGTAACCTCCTCCAGCCCCCCTACACCCACTCCCTATCTCTGTAATCTCCTCCAGCCCCCTACAACCTTCCCTATCTCAGTAACCTCCTCCAGCCCCCTTACACCCTCCCTATTTCTGTAACCTCCTCCAGCCCCCCACACCCCTTCCTATCTCTGTAACCTCCTCCAGCCCCTACAACCCCTCCCTATCTCTGTAACCTGCTCCAGCCCCCCGACAACCCTCCCTATCTCTGTAACCTCCTCCAGCCCCCCACACCCCTCCCTATCTCTGTAACCTCCTCCAGCCCCCTACCCCCTCCCTATCTCTGTAACCTCCTCCAGCCCCCTACACCCCTCCTCATCTCTGTAACCTCCTCCAGCCCCCTACAACCTTCCCTATCTCTGTAACCTCCTCCAGCCTCCTACACCCCTCCCTATCTCTGTAACCTCCTCCAGCCCCCTACACCCCTCCCTACCTCTGTAACCTCCTCCAGCCCCCCTATGGAGACAGCCACGCTCCCCCAATTCTGATCACTTTTACCCTGGATTTCCTTCCCACAACCACTGGTGGTGGTGCCTGGAGTTCCAGGCTCCAAGATCTGCAACGGTATCTCTATGCCTCTCCACCCGTTTACTATTCCAAAAGGGCACGACATAAATTCACGTTATTTTATTTCTGTTCCACAGTTTCTGACATTGGCAGTTTGATTTGTGCTTACGGAGCGCTGCAAAGGGATCTTCATCATTGCAAGTCTTCCATATTAATTGCCTTCAGAGACTGGACAAGGAGCAGCTCTCAAGTTATGTATTTATATCTAAATTGGAACTTGCACCTCGGGGGGGGGGGGGGGGGGGGGGAGAGCTGCCATTCACCCATAGCTATTGAAAAGCCACAATTCTGAAATGGCATTAAAGGGGCAGTCAGAGGGTTGAACTTCACTTCCGGGTCTGGAAACAGTCCCTCTCGATATTTCCCCTTTGCCCAAAATTGGTCCAAAGGATTGCTGTAGCAATCCGGATTTTAAAAATAGGTCACATCAGCTTAATCAAGTGTCAAGACCAAGGCTTTCTGCAAGGGGCAAGTGTGTGTGTGTGTGTGTGTGAGTGAGTGAGTGAGTGAGTGTGAGACTGGGAAATACAGTCCCGTTGCCCAGTCTGTTCTGGACCCCTTATTTCAGCCAAGATGGTACAGGGAACCCCAACATTCCTGGCCGAGGGCAAGACCTTCTTTTCCCCCCCTCCCTTCCCTTCCCCCAGCTTTGGCTGTTTTTCAATATGACCTCCCCTGTGTGCTTGGGAAACGCATACACGAGTGTGGTCCTTAAATAAAACACAGCTCTGCTGCCCTTGTAAGGCCCACTCAATCGCGCAGGCTCATAATCCACACAACAACAACAACAAAAGAATGAGGACCTTTGACTACAGCAGTCACCTTAAACAGGAAAAAAAATGAGAAACTCTAAACAAAACAAAAAAAAAATTCGGTGCCCAATTACATCCAGCCACCCCCCAGACAAAGTTATATATCTCGGGTCAGCCCAGGACACATTCCGAATTCAGGATCATCCACACACACAGAGGGAGGGAGCAAGATTAATATAGCAATACATTTACTGGAAGCCTCGCTTTTGATTTGAGGTCCACTAGGCACCTAAGCTCATTAAATTCAGAATTGATTTAACGTTTCTACAGAACTAGGGGAGGGGCTTTTTAATAGGACGTTCATTGTGATCTAGACTTTCAATAAGGCTGGACAAAGCCTTATCGTTTAAATACCTGTCGCTTTTGTGTGTGTGTGTGTGTGTGAGTGAGAGATTATTAAAGTCACCCCCTCCCCCAAGTGCCATCAATATTGGAAACACACAACAATCGAGGTGAAACATACAAAAAAGAAATGGAAGCGAAATTAACAAGGTAAACAAAAGCCGATCAACAAATAATTGTGCCGTGTTGGAAAAGCAAATACAAGCTCCCGGCTCCCTCCCCCGTTTCCATTTAAGCTCGGATCACGAGAGACTTTGCCAGGGAAACAATTAGCCCCTTGTGACAACATTGTATTCAATTCCAGGCGCCATGTTGCGAGGACAGTAGATGTGAATAAACATTTTAACATTTAAGGCGCTTAAATATCTCTTTTTTTTTTAAAACGCACAAGAACCGGGCCTCCCTCCCTTCCTCCTCCCAGCAGGTGAACTCCCGGAGTACTCACCGGCCCCGGTGCTGATGTGTAGGGACAGCAAGACCATGTAGAGCTGGTAGGTTTTAGCCATTCCTGCAGCTTGCCATCGCCTGAGATGCAGCGTGGGTGAAATTGACCAGAGGTGGGTTGAAATTGAAGCAGATACGGAACCGGCTCACAGAGTGAAATGTACAAAAGGGATCACTCCGCCCTCTGATGCATTCACAAATATAAGCAGCCTCCCAGAGGGGGAGGTGCCTTTGCAGTGACCTTTTTTTTTTTAACATTATAACGCTTTGCCTCCACTGTTTGAAAGTTCCCTTGGGAAACTGATGCAGGTAAACTGTTCCCACCACACCACCTCTTGCATTTGGAGGTCATAGCTAGGTAAACGCCTGTTTTGTCGAGGAATCAGAAATAAAAATTACTGGAAATCCTCAGCAGCGCCGGTGGAGAGAGACGAGTTAACATTTCAAGTCCACCTTCCATCAGCAATAGAGATGTCTGTGTATGTGTGTCCAGTTTTGGCCTCCTTATTTGAGGAAGGATGTGGAGGCAGTTCAGAGGAGGTTCACCAGATTGATTCCCGGGATGAAAGGGTTGAAATGAAATGAAAATCGCTTATTGTCACGAGTAGGCTTCAATGAAGTTACTGTGAAAAGCCCCTAGTCGCCACATTCCGGCGCCTGTCCGGGGAGGCTGGTACGGGTTAATGTATGAGGGCAGATTAAACAGTTGGGCTTATACTCCTTGGAGTTTAGAAGGATGAGAGGGGATCTGATCGAGGTGTATAAAATACTAAGAGGGATTGATAAAGTAGCTCTCTTTCCCCCAATTGTTTCCCACAGATGGCATAAGTGCCCACCCTATATTGGGCTGTCTTTTAAACAATCTGTGAGCTGTGGGCAGCATTCTCATCCCCAAATCAAACCGTGGGTTCAAAACCCTGTACGAACAATCATATTGTTAAACTGACTCTTCAGAACAGTGCTGGGGGAGTGTCACCTTTCCGATGTGACTCAACTAAACCTTTCTGCGTTCTGAGGCAGACGTGAAAAGATCCCTTGGTACTACTATTTGTTCAACATTAATCCCTCCGCGCACATCACTTAAAAAGCATAAATTATTCCAATCAACATAAATTGATCTCCGAGCTGTGTGTGGGATCTTGTGCACGCATTGGCTGCTGCGTTTCCTACATTCTGGCAGTGACTCGACTTCAAAAGTAGTTCATTGGCTGTAGAGAGCTTGCTGAGATGTGATTATTTTTATTTGTTCGTGGGGTGGAAGCATTGCTGATTCAGACCCACCCCTAATTGTCCCTCTGAAAGTGGCCTTCTCGACGTCGATCTGCCCTGTTTTACTTTTTGACTGTTGTGTAGCAGTTTGGTACAACCGAATGGCTTGCTTGGCCGCTTCAGAATTATCAGTCAACCGTATGCCGGCCAAACCAGGTAGGAACAGCAGATTTCCCTCCGCTGATGGACGCACCAGCTTCACCAACTGGATCGTTTGACAGTCACCATTACTCAGACTAGCTTTCAATTCCAGATTTATTAACTGCTGCCGTGGTGGGGGTTTGAACTCATTCTCTGGAACGTTATCGCGAGGCTCTAAATGACTAGTCCAATAACTTTGCCGCTCTGCCACATCCCGTTTAATTTAAATACACTCCTTCCTTTCATTTACTTTGCAGCAACCTCTTCAAATAAAACAAAAAGTGCTGATACCAGAAAATGTCACCACAAAGCTGTCATTTTGTTGTAAAAACTTTTCTGGTTCACAAATGCCCTTTAGCGATGGAAATCTGCCACTGTTACCCGGTCTGGCCTATATGCAACTCCAGATTCACAGCAATGTAGTTGACTCTTAAATGCCCCTCTGAAATGGCCTGTGAGGGATAGAAACTGGGGACATGAGAAATACTCAAGTGGTAAAGGTGATCTGATGGGAGACAATGAAGAGAGTGTACCTCAGATTAAAAAAGAAATCCAGGAGGGTGGAAAAGAAATGAAAAGTTTCAAATGTTTTCACTGTAATAAACTAGACCATGTAAAGTCAGTGTTGGTGGTTGAAGAAAAGCACTGGAAAGGCTGATGTGGTAAAACAGGATAAGACAGTGGGATTTGTTAGAGTGGTAAAGGAAAGCCCAAGGGAAGCGAAGGAGGTGCAAACGATTGTACAGCCTGTTCAAGAAGTAACTGTTAAGAAGGTGCCAGATGTCTTTAAAGAATTTACTTGTGTGGGTAAAGTTTGCTCGTGTATCAGGAGGAGCAGGTAAAGAAGTCACAATTTTAAGAGATACAGGGGCTAGTCAACCTTTAATGGTAAGAGATGAGGAATTATGTAGTTTGGGAAGAATGTTGCCAGAAAAGGTGGTGATATGTGGAATTCAGGGTGAGGTGAGTAGTGTTCCATTATATAAGGTAAGGTTGGAAAATCCACTGAAGAGTGGTGAAATGGTAGTAGGAGTAATAGAGAAACTATCTTGTCCCAGAATACAGTTTATCTTGGGTAATGATATAACTGGATCGCAGGTGGGAATGATGCCTACTGTGGTTGATAAGCCAGTGGAAAATCAGGGGCGCGATTCTCCGCAAATTCGGCGAGTCGTAAAGGCTGCCGTGAAACTGGCCGTGTTTCACGGCAGCCTCCGCGCCCCCTCCCAGGACCCGATTCTCCCCCCCGGGCGGGGCTAGCAGCGGGGCCCCGTGAACCACGGCATCGCGGCCTTAGAGACTGTCGCTAAGTCCGCACGCCAAGCGTCACGCCGGCTGACGCGCACGATGACGTCAGCCGCACGTGCGCGGATTGGACGGCTCCAACCCGCGCATGCGCGGGGCCGTCATCTCCCTTGGCCGCCCCTGATCCTGCGGGGCGGCGGAGGGAGAAAGAGTGCGTCCGGTGCCCACCGATCGCGGGCCCATGCCCCCCTTGGCACGGCCGTGGTACTGCCGTGCCAATCGGGGCCCTGGATGCCCAGAACGGGCATGTTGCGGCCGTTTTTACGACGGCAGCAAGCAGGTGTGTTTGCTGCCGTAAAAACGGCTGTCAAGGCCTGGGAACTCGGCCCATCGGCCTGGGGAGAATCGCTGTTCGCCGTAAAAAAACGGCGTGCAGCGATTCGTGTCATGGGGCGGCCGTGGGGGGGGGGGGGGAGAATAGCGGGAGGGCGTGAAAAATGCCGGGGACGCCCTCCCGCCATTCTCCGACCCGTCGTGGGCAGCGGAGAATCGCGCCCCAGACAACTGAAGGGTTGAAGGACGAATATCCTGGGATTTTTCCGGATTGTGTAGTAACAAGGTCGCAAAGTCACAGGTTAAGATAAGAGGAGAAATCAAAGTGAAGATGAAGTTGAAGTGCAATTATCAGAAACGATTTTTGGGGCAGCACGGTGGCCTAGTGGTTAGCACAACCGCCTCACGGCGCTGAGGTCCCAGGTTCGATCCCGGCTCTGGGTCACTGTCCGTGTGGAGTTTGCACATTCTCCCCGTGTCTGCGTGGGTTTCGCCCCCACAACCCAAAAATGTGCAGAGTAGGTGGATTGGCCACGCTAAATTGCCCCTTAATTGGAAAAAATAATTGGCTAATCTAAATTTATAAAAAAAAAGAAACGATTTTTGATCAGGTGGTTGAAAAAGAACCAGAACAGGTGGAGGATGAGGCGGATATTTTTAGTTCAGGAAAATTGGCGGAGTTACAACAGAAAGATGTAGAAATAAAACGGATATATCAGAAAACGTATACGGAAGAGGAATCTGAGAGTATTCCAGAGTGTTATTACCGTAAAAGTGATGTCTTGATGAGAAAATGGAGACCTGTACATATGCAGGCGAATGAAAAGTCGGCAAAAGATCATCAAGTTTCATCAAGGTCATTTGTGGGCAGCACGGTAGCATGGTGGTTAGCATAAATGCTTCACAGCTCCAGGGTCCCAGGTTCGATTCCCGGCTGGGTCACTGTCTCTGTGGAGTCTGCACGTCCTCCCCGTGTGTGCGTGGGTTTCCTCCGGGTGCTCCGGTTTCCTCCCACAGTCCAAAGATGTGCGGGTTAGGTGGATTGGCCATGCTAAATTGCCCATAGTGTCCTAAAAAAGTAAGGTTAAGGGGGGGGGTTGTTTGGTTACGGATATCGGGTGGATACGTGGGTTTGAGTAGGGTGATCATTGCTCGGCACAACATCGAGGGCCGGATGGCCTGTTCTGTGCTGTACTGTTCTATAAGTAGTATTGCCGGTAGGGTATAGAATGGAGGTGTTGCGAGTTGCACATGAGGTCATTTGGGAATAAGGAAAACTCAAGCTAAAATCCAGAAACATTTTTATTGGCCTGGACTACATAAAGATGTAGTTCAATTTTGTCAATCATGTCACACATGTCAAGTGATAGGGAAACCTCAAGCAGTGATAAAACCAGCCCCTTAATACCCATTCCAGCATTTGAGGAACCGCTTCCTAAAACCAAAAGTGGGAATCAATAACTTTTGACTATAATGGATGTGTCTACTAGGTTTCCAGAGGCCATTCCAGTACGTAATATTACAGCTAAAAAAATTGTGGAGGAGTTACTTAAATTCTTTACTAGATATGAACTACCCACAGAAATACAATCGGATCAAGGATCAAATTTTACCTCAAGGTTATTCAAAGAAGTTATGGATAGCTTAGGAATAAAAGAATTTAAATCAACTGCGTACCATCCAGAATCGTAGGGAGCGTTAGAAAGGTGGCATCAGACATTAAAGACAATGTTGAGGGCTTATTGTCACGATTATCCAGAGGATTGGCATAAAGGAATTCCATTCGTACTGTTTGCAATTAGGGATGCACCTAATGAGTCTGACAATATTGAGTTCTTTACCCGTCAGTCTGGCCTCAATAAAACTCGAGATGGATTTGTAGGTATAGTATTATTTATTTATTTATTTATTTTTAAAATTTAGATTACCCAATTATTTTTTCCAATTAAGGGGCAATTTAGCGTAGCCAATCCACCTACTCTGCACATTTTTTTGGGTTGTGGGGGCGAAACCCACGCAGACAAGGGGAGAATGTGCAAACTCCACACGGACAGTGACCCAGAGCCGGGATTCGAACCTGGGACCTCAGCGCCGTGAGGCAGCAGTGCTAACCACTAGACCACCGTGCTGCCCTGTATTATTTATTTTTAACCAGCTTGCAAGGCTGACTCGCTCCACAGAGATTCAGAACACAGGCAGTCTTCTGAAGCTCCAGAACCGAGTGAAATCGGAGACAAAGAAATCTCTGCAAATATCATTCAAATGGCATTAAGTTTCACATACAGGATTCCCATAGGTCATCCTATACACCTCCTGACCTGGCCATATATCCTGATTGGCTCACTTCGCATTCCTCAACCCTGGGCCTCTTGTTACCCAGCATCCTTTTCACCATTCTGCACGAGGCTCCCTCCCCCCTTCCTGGCCATGCTTTCTGAATCCCTTTGTCCTTTGTCTGTGAGCTCACGACTATCAGACTGGCTCACATCTACATTATTCTAACTAATAATCCTATTTTATATCGCATTCGTTTGTTCAATTCCTCAAGTCTACCAAATTTCGTCCTTTTGAACTAATTTTTGGTCATGAGGTAAGAGGACCACTTAAATTGATCAAAGAAAAATTGGTGGGTGAGAAATCAGAAATGACACTATTAGATTACGTGTCAAATTTTAGGGAACGATTAAATAGAGCAGGTTAATTGGCTGGACAACATTTGAAAGTTGCACAAAATGTGATGAAACGGGTACCGGACAAGAAATCCAAAGTTTGTAGTTTTGTCAGTGGGGATAAAGTTTTAGTATTGTTACCAGTGGTCGGTGAACCTTTAAAAGCAAGGTTTTGTGGACCGTATCAGATTGAAAGGAAGTTAAGTGAGGTGAATTATGTGGTAAAAACACCAGATAGAAGGAAGACTCACCGTGTGTCATGTGAATATGCTTAAAAGGTACTTTGAAAGGGAAGGAGAGAAAAAGGAGGTTTTAATGATTCTAACTCAAAGTGACGAACCAAATCCAGATGACTGTGAATTTGACATACCTCAAATTAAATTGGAAAATGAGGATGTTCTTAAAAATTGGGATAAATTGTTAAGTTACCTTCCAGAGGAAAAACAAACTGACCTGAAAGAGTTATTGATATCACATGGGCAAGATTGTAGAGATAAATTGGGAAGTACTAAAATGGCTATACATGATGTAGATGTGGGAAATGCTGTTCCGATCAAACAACATCCATGTAGACTTAACCCTTTTTTTAAATTGGCACAGGTGAACATAGAGATTGAGAGTATGCTTAAAAATGGCATAATTGGAGTGGGTTGCAGCCAATGGAGCTCACCCATCGTGATGGTACCTAAACCAGACGGTACCCAACGGTTGTGTGTGGACACACTCACAGTGTCAGGGTCCCAGGTTCGATTCCTGCTTGGGTCACTGTCTGTGCAGAGTCTGCACGTTCTCCCCGTGTCTGCATGGGTTTCCTCCAGGTGCTCTGGTTTCCTCTCTCAAGTCCCAAAAGAAGGTGAATTGGACATTCTGAATTCTCCCTCAGTGTACCCAAACAGGCGCCGGAATGTGGCAACTAGGGGATTATCACGGTAACTTCATTGCAGCGTTAATGTAAACCTACTTGTGACGATAATAAAGATTATTATTAGAATAGTGGGGAAGTTGTGGAAGGATTGCCTGGGCTGACTCAGCCGCTTGGACTGCGTCATGAACGCCCCTTTCCTGGTCAACAAGTCACGGCTCGATTTTTAAAATGGTCCTGTGGTTTTTCTCCTGGGATCTGATGGCCACGGGGCCCTGGAGATTAATCATGAATTGCCGGAGCCTCCTGGGCCATCCTGCAAGTTTGACAACCAACTCCATGCGACGTGCACCCACCGCAAATGCATCTCCTTGTGAGAGGCACAATGGGGGCACTGTCTGTCACCTCAAACTAAGAAGCCCAACAGTGTTCAGATCACTGAGCAAACAGTCACCCAGATCCCACGGGACAGCTGGCTTGGCTAGATTGCTTTTGAAGATTTCTTTTTCATTGTTTCTCTTCCAGTCAGTGTCTCAACTTGAAACACTGGCAGCTGCAACTAATTCCATTCCCCGTCCCACCTTCTGAATCCTTTGTAGAAGGAGCATCATGTCGGAAATCTGGGAGCTGCTTTGTGCACAGCAACATCCCACACACAGCAATGCAAGTCGAACCAGATCATCCGTTTCAGTGATGTCGATTGAGGGATAAATATTGACCAGGACACCGAGGAGAACTCCCCCTGCTCTTCTTTGCAATAGTGTGGGATCGGTTATACCTGGCAGCAAAGGCAGACAAGGCCTCAGTTTAGTGTCTCCTTAAAAGATGGCACCTCTGTGCAGTATTGAGTGCCATGATGTGGAGATGCCGGTGTTGGACTGGGGTGAGCACAGTAAGAAGTCTTACAACACCAGGTTAAAGTCCAACAGGTTTGTTTCAAACACGAGCTTTCGGAGCACAGCTCCTTCCTCAGGTGAATGAAGAGGTATGTTCCAGAAACATATATATGGACAAAGTCAAAGATACAAGACAATGCTTTGAATGCGAGCATTTGCAGGTAATTAAATCTTTACAGATCCAGAGAGAGGGGTAAACCCAGGTTAAAGAGGTGTGAATTGTCTCTAGCCAGGACAGTTGGTAGGATTTTGCAAGCCCAGGCCAGATGGTGGGGGGTGAATGTAATGCGACATGAATCCCAGGCCCCGGTTGAGGCCGCACTCATGTGTGCAGAACTTGGCTATATGTTCCTGCTCGGCGATTCTGCGTTGTTTCGCGTCCTCAAGGCCGCCTTGGAGAATGCTTACCCGGAGATCAGAGGCTGAATGCCCTTGACTGCTGAAGTGTTCCCCGACTGGAAGGGAACATTCCTGCCTGGCGATTGTCGTGCGATGTCCGTTCATTCGTTGTTGCAGAGTCTGCATGATCCCGCCAATGTACCACGCTTCGGGACATCCTTTCCTCCGGCGTATGAGGTAGACAACCTCGTTGAGTATTGAGGGAGCATTGCACTCTCTAGCCGTCAGGTGGCACAGTGGTTAGCACTGCCGCCTCACGGCGCCGAGGACCCGGGTTTGATCCCGGCTCTGGGTCACTGTCCGTGTGGAGTTTGCCCATTCTCCCCGTGTCTGCGTGGGTTTCACCCCCACAACCCAAAGATGTGCAGGGGAGGTGGATTCGCCGTGCTAAATTGCCCCTTAATTGGAAATTTAAAAAATAAATAAATAGCCACCCAAAATAAGTACTGTACTTAAGTCTTTGACGTAGGTCTTGAACCTACAACCTTCTGAATCCAAGGCAGCAGTGCTGCCCACTGAGCTAAAGTTGTATGATAAAATTCAGCCAAGAATGGGGCAGAAAGGAAAGCATCAAACCTGTGGGCTCCTGCCATCAGATAATATTAGTAAGTCTTACAACACCAGGTTAAAGTCCAACAGGTTTGTTTTGAATCACTACCTTTCGGAGCCCAGCTCCTTCACCTGAGGAAGGAGCAGTGCTCCGAAAGCTAATGTTTGGTGTTGTAAGACTTCTTACTGTGCTCACCCCAGTCCAACGGCGGCATCTCCACATCACAGACGATATCAGCTATTTCAGTTTCTGGCTTCTTGCAAAGGATATCATTTATTCATCACTTTCCCTTTTTAAAATAAATTTAGAGTACCCAATTAATTTTTTCCAATTAAGGGGCAATTTAACTTGACCAATCCACCTACGCTGCACATCTTTGGGTTGTGGGGAAACCCACGCAAACACGGGGAGAATGTGCAAACTCCACACGGACAGTGACCCAGAGCCGGGATCGAACCAGGGACCTCGGTGCCGTGAGGCTGCAGTGCTAACCACTGCGCCATCATGCCGCCCCACATGATTTGTCAGGAGGGTACACCCCATACATGTCAATGTTTGCCCCTAACCCCACTGACTCATCATGGGGTTTAGTTTGTTTCCCAGACACTCAAAGCCCTCCTGAGCATAACCAAAGAGCCCATTGTTGACAGGTACGCCCAGGCAATATCCACCACACCCACACACAAATCAAACCTTGTGTATGGCATGTTAACAACAAACTTGTAGTTCCAACACGGTGTTTGAGGAGTGTGTAATATTGTGGTGACTCAAGCTCCAATTAAAAGTAGGTGTGCTGGTGAGAGAGGAAATGATGGGACTGATGCTGTGCAAATTCCAGAATGTGATCACAGCTGTCAGTGGGCTTTGCAATGTTGCAATAGCTTACGCCGTATATCTCCCAATAGATATACCTTCGTATCTCAGTTCATTGTCAAAGTCAGGGTTCCAAGAATCTTGTCAGTAATGAGTCAACTGCGTGTACCATACCAAGCCTTTCACTCCTGCACTGATGCCTATGAGAGGGAGATGGATATAAAGAAAAGGATGCGTCTGAGATCCTTGTCACAGATGAACCACATCGCCTGCAATATTGCAAAGTGTTGCTTCGGGCAGCCGACGCGATTTTGCTCCCCGTCTCTCGCATAGGGAAGTGTGAAAACGATTCTTCCAGCGATGGTTCAGAGTGAACAGTGCATCAACAATGCTGCTTCCACTGGCATAGAACATAGAACAGTACAGCACAGAACAGGCCCTTCGGCCCTCGATGTTGTGCCGAGCAATGATCACCCTAATCAAACCCACGTATCCACCCTATACCCGTAACCCAACAACCCCCCCCTTAACCTTACATTTATTAGGACACTACGGGCAATTTAGCATGGCCAATCCACCTAACCCGCACATCTTTGGACTGTGGGAGGAAACCGGAGCACCCGGAGGAAACGCACGCACACACGGGGAGGACGTGCAGACTCCGCACAGACAGTGACCCAGCCGGGAATCGAACCTGGGACCCTGGAGCTGTGAAGCATTTATGCTAACCACCATGCTACCCTGCTGCCCTGCTTTTGGAGGCTCCGCCCCCTCCAAAAGGGTGTAATCGGTGAGTAGGCCGCACACCGTCAGGACGTCACCTGTAGGCCCTCCCCCGATGCTCCGCCCCCGATGGGCCGACTTCCCGACGGCGTGGATCACTGGTGGTCTGAGGTTTCGTCAACCTCGCGTGGCGATGGCGGCCGCGGACTGCGTCGGGGGGGGAGGGGGGGGGGGCCTTCTGCTGGCCAGGTTGGCTTCAATGGTGGCTGGGGGTACTGGTGGGGGGTGGTCCGGTGGTGGCAAAGGGGGTTACAGGGGGGGGCACTATCTGGCAGGCCGGGTCCGTTCACGGCCGGCGCCATGCTGTACGGCGTGGTCGCCGTAGGTCACCGCCATGCGCATGCGCGGCCACGGACCCGGGAATTCTCCGTCCGTATCTTCAGGGAAAGCCGGGGGTTTTACGCGAGCGGGTGCTCACCCCCCCCCCCCCCCCCCCCCCCCCCCCACACCGGGCGGAGCATCGGTGCTGGAGAAGCACCGACTTTCTGGTCATAATACTGGACGTATGCTCCGGACATAGCCACAGAATCGGAGAATGCAGCCCATGGCCTCTGAGGGCAGAGGTGCCCGTGGCAAATCTAAACATCGTTGCCATGAGCAGAAGCTGCCACCTTTTCTGGCTGAGATTTGTGGTGTCCCTGTACGCAGCAGTCATGATCTAGGACCACACCAGGATTTAAAAAGAAATAAAAATTGCGAGTGCCTGCAGATATCTCACTGATGTATTCAGGTGAAGGAGGAGGACCGTTCCAGTCCTTGACTTCTGATGTGCCGTGTTTGAAAAGCAAAAGGCTTTTTAATCTGCTAGGATTTACTGGTGAATGATCGCTGCGAGCGTGTACGGGATGTGCACCTTTACACTTCAACTGCTGGTTGACTTCATCTTTTCAAGTCGTTAAGTCCTGTCTGATCCATCTTTTTGTAGACTCATTGCGCTACTTAACTGCTTGGTAAACAAACATTTAACGCATGACACAATCACAGAGATAAACGGACGTGCAGCGAGGCGGTCAACCTTGATTTTTATTTCTAAGGTTTGTTCCTCTCCCCATCTCTCGCGAGCTTTGCTGGCTCACATTGGGGTAATGATTTGGGGTGATGAGGGAGGTGTGGTCGCACAGTGGTTAGCACTGTGGCTTCGCAGCTCCAGGGACCTGGGTTCGATTCCCGGCTTGGGTCGCTGTCTGTGCAGAGTCTGCACATTCTCCCCGTGTCTGCGTGGGTTTCCTCCGGGTGCTCCGGTTTCCTCCCACACTCCAAAGATGTGCAGGTTAGGTGAATTGCCCTTAGTGTCCAAAAAAGGTTGGGTGGGGTTTTGGGATTAGCATGGAGGGTGCTCTTTCCAAGGGCCGGTGCAGACTCGATGGGCCGAATGGCCTCCTGCACTGTAAATTCCATGATTCTATGACTGCTAGCATGCCTTCAATGCCACAATTCCGTTTGTGTCTGGATAATGGTGTCAGTGTATCCATTCACCAATAAAATCCTGACCTGTATTTATTCTGCACCTGCCTGGACACGTACGTCTCCCTTCCCTCAGGCTGGGCTCAGTTCCCAATCTCTCCATGCCCTCTCTGAGACCCACATCCGTTTCCCTCGATCTTTTCCCCACCAAACTACTGACCAACCGCCTCCTCTTCACAGTCCTCGTGTTAGCAATTTAGTTATGAGTTCCCTGTCCGGTGGGCGGTGTGGTGACTCAGTGGTTAGCACTGCTGCCTCACAACGCTAAGGACCCGGGTTCGATCCGGGCTCTGGGTCACTGTCCGTGTGGAGTTTGCACATTCCTCCCTGTGTTTGCGTGGGTTTCGCCCCCACAACCCAAAGATGTGCAGGTTAGGTGGATTGACCACACTAAATTGCCCCTTAATTGGTGGAAAAAAAAGAATTGGGCACTCTAAATTTTTTTAAATCAGTTACCCGTCCTTGGGTTCTGTCCCCCTCCCGTTAAAATCTGCCATCATCACCCACCCACACCCTCCTCATCAAAAAACCCTTGACCCCTCTGTCCTTGTAAACTATTAGCCAATCTTCAAACTTCAGTTGCTCTTCAGAGTCCTCGATTGTGCTGTCACTTCCCAAATATTCCCACAGCTCCATGTTTGAGTCCCTTCAATCAATGGTTCCACCCCTGCCGTAGTATTGGAAAGCCCTTGTCAAAGTCACAAATGACATCCTATCCCATTACGACCAGGGTAAACTTTCTTTTAGAACAGTACAGCACAGAACAGGCCCTTCGGCCCTCGATGTTGTGCCGAGCAAGGATCACCCTACTCAAACCCACGTATTCACCCTATACCCGTAACCCAACAACCCCCCCCCTTAACCTTACTTTTTAGGACACTAAGGACAATTTAGCATGGCCAATCCACCTAACCCGCACATCTTTGGACTGTGGGAGGAAACCGGAGCACCCGGAGGAAACCCATGCACACACGGGGAGGACGTGCAGACTCCACACAGACAGTGACCCAGCCGGGAACCGAACCTGGGACCCTGGAGCTGTGAAGCATTTATGCTAACCACCATGCTACCGTGCTGCCCCCTTTCCTCCTTGTCCTTCTCTCCCTGTTCCGCAGCCTTTGACACGGGTTGACCATCCCCATCCTCCTCCAACACCCTCTCCACTGTTGTCCAGCTGGGTGTGATGGCTCCCTCCTGCTTCCATTCTGATCTATCTTATCGTAGCCCGAGAATCACCGGCAATGGCTTCTCTTCCTGTTCCCGCACCCTTACCTCTGGTGTGTCCCCCCCTCCCCAAGGATCCGTCCTTGACCCCCTCATTTCTCATCTACATGCCACCCTCCCTGGCCACTGTCTGGGACTCAAACAGATTATTTGCATAACCTCACCATCCTATTTGACTCCGAGCTGCGTTTAAAAAAAATAATAATTTTTATTCAAATTTTCACAAAATATCAAAATATACAAAAAGGAAGAAATAAATTAACGCCCGCCATTAGCAAAGAACAAATATACATGTCCCTTCAGTCCAAAACAAAGAGACCGACCCTCCCCCCCCCCCCCCCCCCCCCCCCCCCCCACGGGGTTGCTGCTGCTGCTGGCCTTTTTCTACTGTTCTGCCAGGAAATCTAGGCATCTCCTGAAAAGCCCCTGCACTGACCCCCTTAGGGCAAATTTCACCCTCTCCAATTTAATAAACCCCACCATATCATTGACCCAGGCCTCCACGCTTGGGGGCCTCGCATCCTTCCACTGAAGAAGAATCCTCCGCCGGGCTACTAGGGACGCAAAGGCCAGAATGCCGGCCTCTTTCGCCTCCTGCACACCCGGCTCCACTGCAACCCCAAATATTGCGAGCCCCCAGCCCGGTTTGACCCTGGATCCTACCACCCTCAACACCGTCCTTGCTACGTCCTTCCAAAATTCCCCCAGCGCTGGGCATGCCCAGAACATACGGGCATGGTTTCCTGGGCTCCCTGAGCACCTAATACTCCTCGCTCCAAAAAACCGGCTCATCCTTGTCCCGGTCATGTGAGCCCTATGCAGCACCTTAAACTGTATGAGGCTAAGCCTCTCCGAACTGCGTTTCTGACCGCACATCAGCCCCATCACTGGGACCAAACCTTGCCCCTGCCTCAGCTATCTCAATGGACCTGACTGCATTGGAGTTTCGAAGAATAACAGGTGAACTTATTGAAACATATCTGAGGGATATTGACAGAGTGGGTGTTGAAAGATGTTTCTTTTCGTGGGAGAGACTAGAACAAGGAGTCGCAGTTCAGAGCCGGAGATATCGAGAAATTTTCTTCTGAGTCATGGGGCTGGATTCTCCGATTTGGAGACTATGTCCTGACGCCGATGTGGGAACAGTGGGGTTTTACGAGCGAAAAACCGGCGCAAAACGGCCACCGATACTCCGGCTGGTGGGGTGTTCGCAGGACGGCAGCCTAGAGCACCCGGCTCTAGCTGCCGATACGGCCTGGAGAATTGCCGGGGCTGCACGGTAGCATGGTGGTTAGCATAAATGCTTCACAGCTCCAGGGTCCCAGGTTCGGTTCCCGGCTGGGTCACTGTCTGTGCGGAGTCTGCACGTTCTCCCTGTGTGTCCGTGGGTTTCCTCCGGGTGCTCCGGTTTCCTCCCACAGTCCAAAGATATGCGGGTTAGGTGGATTGGCCATGATAAATTGCCCGTAGTGTCCTAATAAGTAAGGTTAAGGGGGGGGTTGTTGGGTTACGGGTATAGGGTGGATACGTGGGTTTGAGTAGGGTGATCATTGCTCGGCACAACATCGAGGGCCGAAGGGCCTGTTCTGTGCTGTACTGTTCTATGTTCTATGTCCGTGGCCACACATGCGCACGGTGGTGGTCTGCACGGACCCGGCCTGCCAAATAGTGACCCCTTTTGGCCAGGCTCGCCACCCCGAGAGCACCCCCCCACCCCCCACCAGTGCCCCCAGCCCCCGCCAACGCCCCTCCCCCTGCCCGTGGATCGGCTCTCCCCCGAGTGTGGCTCAGTCCGTAGTCGCCACGTCGAGTTCCCGAAAATAAATACCACACGCGATCGATGGCGTCGGGAACTCGGCCCATCAGGGGCGGAGCATCGGAGGGAGGGGGGGGGGGGACCCCGGGTAACGTCCTGAGGGGGGGACCCCGGGTAACGTCCTGAGGCCGTCCATACGGCGTGCAGCGTACTCCTAGAGTACGCCGTTTTGGAGGGGGCGGAGCATCGCCAAAGCGGCGCCGCCAACGATTTCGGCGCCAACGTGGATTCTCTGGCCGATTACCAAACGCGGTTCCGGTGCCGAAAATCAGAGAATCCCACCCATGGTCTTCGCCAGAGAGCAGAGGAGGCAGAACCAATTAATATTTTTTTAAGATAGAGGTCGATAGATTCTTAATTAACAAGGGAGTCAAAGGTTATCGGGGTCGACGGGAACATAGATTTGAGGTTGCAATCAGATCAGCCTCAATTCAGTCTTATTGAAGGGGGAAGTAGGCTCGAGGGGCCGAATGGCCCACTCCTGCTACTATTTCGTACATTCGAATGTACATGAAATCTTCAACCATGACTTTCTTACCTCCAGACTCTGCTATTACTATATTATTTCTTATGTCCGAATGAAGCTCGTAGTCTTCCAGTTGAAGTAAATGCTTTATTGAGTAAGTTTGTTCTCTCTCCAGAGCTTATACTAGATGTTACATCTGTCTTTGTCTGCTCACTAGCTGCCGTTCCTGCGAAGAGTGAGGTCCTGGATCCAGTCTGTCTATTCTATACATCTCTAGTGCTCCCTCTAGTGTTTACTTAGTTGTAGTGTATACCCCTTGTGTATTTACAGCTGTGCGGATCGCTACAATTGCAATAGCCAGTCTCCACTCTTTCACCCTCTCTCAACTCGAGCTCGTCTAAAACTCTGCCCATACCCTAATTTGCACCAGAAACCATTCGCCCATCAAGCCGATACTCGTTGATCTATATTGGCACCCAATCCGGCAACACCTTAATTTTCAAACTCTGAACTTCCAAGTTTGAATGCCTTCCTGATCTGATAACAAGTGGCCTTTGACCTGTTCTCCTGTCTGGGGTTTGGACAGTAGAATGGCAATTAAACCAGCCACCATGCTCCTGACTGTGGTTCATAGGTAAATGGGGACCGGAGGCCATTCAGTCCCTCAAGTCGATTCCACCGTTCAGTTAAATCATGGCATATCTGTCTTAACTTCATCAACTTTAGGAATCTCTGAATACCCTTAACCCAATAAAAATCTCAATTCGGACATTTTCAGTTGAGCCCCAGCCTCAACAGGAGGGAGTTCCTTATTTCCATGAATCTTTGGATGGAAAAAGTTCCTGGTTTCATTCTCCAATGGCTCACATTGTAGGATTGTACTCCCTCATTCTGAATTGGCCGTTGCTCATTGAAAGGCCTCTTCCAACCTGCTCTGCCACTGAAAAAAAAAAGGTCCAGTAACTGCTGACTTAACAAATCTAGTCACACGGGTAAAAACATTGAGCTGATGAGGAAATGAATCTGATCGCTGTAAGTTTGCAGCTTTCATTTCTTCATTTCCTGTGAGGGGACTCTTTCTAGTTTTTCAATGACCACAGTGGCAGAAGTAATCTGTACATATTGCATCACAGGAAAATGAACTTCGCGAAAAGAGCTTACAGCACTTGCCCGATGATATTGCCAGCTGACTGTAAAAAAACGAGTGCTTTTGGGGAAACGCCTGTTTCATTTGCTGTGTTCTTCCTTTGTGGGACTGACCTATTTATCAAATGCCTTTTGAAGGCCCATGGAAATAGTATCCGCACATGTTGATGATCTCAGAAAATCCAGCTAGGATTGTCCCACGTGAATCACACTTTACAGACCATTGATCAGAAACTGAACTGGACTAGCCACTTTAATATTGTGGCTACCAGGGCAGGTCAAAGGTTAGTAACTCACCTCCTGACCCCCCCCCCCCAAAGCCTGTCCACCATCTACAAGGCACAAGTCAGGAGTGTGATGGAACACTCTCCACTTGCCTGGATGAGTGCAGCTCCAACAACACTCAAGAAGCTCGACACCTGGGCAGCACAGTGGTGCCGTGGTTAACACTGCCGCCTCATGCACTGAGGTCCCAGGTTCGAATCCCGGCCCTGGGTCACTGTCCGTGTGGAGTTTGCACATTCTCCCTGTGTTTGCATAGGTTTCGCCCCCACAACCCAAAGATGTGCAGGGTAGGTGGATTGGCCACGCTAAATTGCCCCATATTGGAAAAAATGAATTGGGTACTCTAAATTTATTTTAAAAAAGCTCGACACCATCCAGGACAAAGCAGCCCCGCTTGATTGCTCCCCCTTCCACAAACATTCACTCCCTCCACCACCGACACACAGTGACAGCCGTGTGTACCATCTACAAGATGCACTGCAGCAACTCACCAAGGTTCCTTAGGCAGCACCTTCCAAACCCATGACCTCCACCATCTAGAAGGACAAGAGCAGCAGATACCTGGGAACCCCACCACCTGGAGGTTCCCCTCCAAGTCACTCACCACCTCGACTTGGAAATATATCGGCCGTTCCTTCACTGTCGCTGGGGCAACATCCTGGAACTCCCTCCCTAACAGCACTGTGGGTGTACCTACACCACATGGGCTGCAGCGGTTCAAGAAGGCAGCTCACCACCACCTTCTCAAGGGGCAATTAGGGATGGGCAATAAATGCTGGCCTAACCGGCGATGCCCACATCCCATAAATGAATCTAAAACAAAGATCCACGCTGAGGTTCTCGGATTGAGCTCAGGTTAGTCCATAACCATGTTCCCTAGTATGGGAGCTCTCTGCTCTCTGAATCTTTTCTCTCTTTCTTATGGATGGCTCCAAAAAGTCAACAAACGGACTCCAAAAAAACCCAGAAAGGTGCTGCCACTTTCACCAGCAGTATTTGCTGGTACATACAGCCATGTTCCTGCTGACAGGGTTTCTCTCCCGTCTGTACGTGCTCCCTTGCTACAGCTGCCTTAAAACAGGCCCACGGTGGCACAGTGGTTAGCACTGCCGCCTCACGGCGCTGAGGACCCGGGTTCGATCCCGGCTCTGGGTCACTGTCCGTATGGTGTTGGCACATTCTCCCCGTGTCTGCGTGGGTCTCACCCCCACAACTCAAAGATGTGCTGAGTAGGTGGATTGGCCACACTAAATTGCCCCTCAATTGGAAAATGCTTTTAAAAAAACAAAAAACAAGTGCAGCAGCCCATTAACCGGTAATTTTACACTGCCAGGCGGCATACGTTGCCCGCTTGGCTTCCGCATTTCCTCAGACTGGTGTCGTATTGTCCAGCCAATATCATCGTGCCATATTTTCTATTTGAATAAACTAAAGACTATACTAGGGAAAGATTGAAGGAGGTAAGGTATTCTGCTGTTTGGCTTTTCTTTGTGTGATAGAACAGTGCTGAATAAGTCTAGACAGTTTGACTTTTCCCTCTGTGTTGTGATGCTCCACACTCCCACCTCGGAATAACAGCATTGGGAAATGTGGGGGTGAGAAGAGGATGATGGAAAAAGGAAAAATAACAAAGTAGAGAATAAATAAAGTCCCAGACACATCATTCTCTCTTTGAATTTCATTTGCTTTATTATCCTGTGAAAGTGCACTTAATGAAATATGCTTCAAATATGATAATTATGGGATTAATTGGAATAACATTAACGCAAACAAAATAGATGTGTTTTTATTTTACATAATCTCTCACTGGCATCATCACAGAGCACCAAGAATGTGCACAAAGTCTAGAATGGATTAATTTTTCTTGCTAAATCCCATAATAGCTTTCTTTTTTTTTTGTTAACCCGTTCCCCACTTTCCTACCTCTGCTCCTGAAAGCAGCAATTGTTTGAGTCCACAGTCTGTGGAGAGGATGCCATCGACGAGGCCAATTCCGCCAGAACCTGACTTTTACACACACGCACTCACTCTTACATACATACTCACACTCTCTCACACAGACCCACTCTCTCACACTCTCTCTCACACTCTCTCTCACACTCTCTCTCTCACACACACACACACAGCCACTCTCTCTCTCACACACACTCTCTCTCTCTCTCTCTCTCACACACACACCCACTCTCTCTCTCTCACACACACACACTCTCTCTCTCTCACACACACACACACACCCACTCTCTCTCTCTCTCTCACACACACGCACTCACTCTTACATACATACTCACACTCTCTCACACAGACCCACCCACCCACCCACTCTCTCTCACACAGACCCACCCACCCACCCACTCTCTCACTCTCTCTCTCTCTCACACAGACCCACCCACCCACCCACTCTCTCACACTCTCTCTCTCTCACACACACACACCCACCCACCCACTCTCTCTCTCACACACACACACACACTCACTCTCTCACCCACCCACTCTCTCTCTCACCCACCCACCCACTCTCTCACTCTCTCTCTCTCACACAGACCCACCCACCCACCCACTCTCTCACACTCTCTCTCTCTCTCACACACACACACAGCCACTCTCTCTCTCACACACACACACACACTCACTCTCTCACCCACCCACTCTCTCTCTCACCCACCCACCCACTCTCTCACTCTCTCTCTCTCACACAGACCCACCCACCCACCCACTCTCTCACACTCTCTCTCTCT
This sequence comes from Scyliorhinus canicula, assembly GCF_902713615.1. Taxonomy (NCBI): domain Eukaryota; kingdom Metazoa; phylum Chordata; class Chondrichthyes; order Carcharhiniformes; family Scyliorhinidae; genus Scyliorhinus; species Scyliorhinus canicula. The sequence goes on from NC_052173.1 coordinate 13,252,537, forward strand.
CTCACACACACACACAGCCACTCTCTCTCTCACACACACACACTCTCTCTCTCTCGCACACACACACCCACTCTCTCACACTCTCTCACACACACATCCACACTCTCTCTCTCTCTCACACACACACCCACTCTCTCCCTCTCTCTCACACATACCCACTCTCTCTCTCACACACACACACCCACCCACCCACTCTCTCTCTCACACACACACACACACTCACTCTCTCACACACCCACTCTCTCTCTCACCCACCCACCCACTCTCTCACTCTCTCTCTCTCACACAGACCCACCCACCCACCCACTCTCTCACACTCTCTCTCTCTCTCACACACACACACAGCCACTCTCTCTCTCACACACACACACTCTCTCTCTCTCGCACACACACACCCACTCTCTCACACTCTCTCACACACACATCCACACTCTCTCTCTCTCTCACACACACACCCACTCTCTCCCTCTCTCTCACACATACCCACTCTCTCTCTCACACACACACACCCACCCACCCACTCTCTCTCACACACACACACAGCCACTCTCTCTCTCACACACACACACTCTCTCTCTCTCGCACACACACATCCACTCTCTCACACTCTCTCACACACACATCCACACTCTCTCTCTCTCTCACACACACACCCACTCTCTCCCTCTCTCTCACACATACCCACTCTCTCTCTCACACACACACACCCACCCACCCACTCTCTCTCTCACACACACACACTCTCTCTCTCTCGCACACACACACCCACTCTCTCACACTCTCTCACACACACATCCACACTCTCTCTCTCTCACACACACACACCCACCCACCCACTCTCACACACACACACACACTCACTCTCTCACACACCCACTCTCTCTCTCACACACACACCCACTCTCTCTCACACACCCACTCTCTCTCTCTCACACACACCCACTCTCTCTCTCTCACGCACACACACTCACTCTCTCACACACCCACTCTCTCTCTCTCTCACACACACACGCCCACTCTCACACACACACACAGACACCCCACACACACCCACTCACACACACCCACTCTCTCTCTCACACACACACACTCTCCCTCTCTCTCACACACACACCCACACTCTCTCACACACACACCCACACTCACACAGACACTCCACGCTCACTCACTCACTCACACGCACACACACACACCCACACACACACACTCTCTCTCTCTCTCACACACACCCACTCGCTCTCTCTCTCTCTCACACACACACACACTCTCTCTCACACACACACACTCTCCCTCTCTCTCACACACACACCCACTCTCTCACACACACACCCACAATCACACAGACACTCCACGCTCACTCACTCACTCACTCACACGTACACACACACACACACACTCTCACACACACTCTCTCTCTCACACACA
>NC_052173.1:13258961-13265573 GCF_902713615.1 Scyliorhinus canicula
TTCCAGTCCCCTTATTTTCCGGTAGCGCAGGCCAACTTTGGCCACTGGTGGAATATCCCAGATCCGCTGACGTCCACGCTCTACGGGACTTCCCGTACCAGCCTCCCCGGACAGGCGCCGGAATGTGGCGACTAGGGGCTTTTCACAGTAACTTCATTGAAGCCTACTCGTGACAATGAGCGATTTTCATTTTTCATTTTCATTTCACTTTGCATGTCTCGGTAAGGGTAACGTGCCACAGGGGGTTAGCCATCGGCGGGACCGTAAGATGCCGCTGGCGGGAAGGACCTGAAAACTCCGGCCAGAGACTTGCATTCATGTAGCGCCGTTCGCAAGCTCAAGTCACCCCAAAGTGCTTGACCGCTTTTGAAATGTGGTCACTGCTAAAACGTAAGCAAATGGGGCAGCGAATGTGCGCACGGCAAGCGCCCACAAACAAAAAAACAATGAAATAAGTGACTATGTCACCCGCGTTTTTCGGTGTTGGCTGGAACGGTTGACTCAAAAGTATGAGAGAGTGTGAGCATGGCAAGGGAATATACAATAAATAGCAGGATCCCAAATGTGTTGGAGAAACACATGGAGAGAATGTACAAATCCCTGAGGGTGAGTGAAGAGATGGATAATGTGGTTAAGAAGGTAAAGGGAAAAACCTGATTTTATTGGCCAAAGCCTAGAGTATAAGAGTCAAGGAGATTATGCTGTATAAAACATCAGTCAGACCGCAGTTAGAGTATTACATACAATTCCAGTCACCAAATAATAATAATATTCTTTATTGGTGTCATGAACATTGCAATGAAGTTACTGTGAAAAGCCCCTAGTCGCCACATTCCGGCGCCTGTTCGGGTCACAGGGAGAATTCAGAATGTCCAATTTACCTAACAAGCACGTCTTTGGACTGTGGGAGGAAACCAGAGGATTTCTCCTGGCCAATATTTATCCCTCAAGCAACATCACTAAAACAGATTATCTGGTCAGTGTCATATTGTTTGTATGTGGGAGCTTGCTTTGGGGGGGGATGGGGGGGGGGCACGGTGGTGCAGTGGTTAGCACTGCTGCCTCACAGCAGTAAGGACCCTGGTTCGATCCCGGCCCTGGGTCACTGTCCGTGTGGAGTTTGCACATTCTCCCCGTGTCTGCGTGGGTTTAACCCCCACAACCCAAAGATGTGCAGGGTAAGTGGATTGGCCATGCTAAATTGCCCCTTAATTGGGAAAAATGAACTGGGTACTCTAAATTTATTTAAACAGTAAATTAAAAAAAAAACGTGGGAGCTTGCTGTGCATTAATTGGCTATTGTGTTTCCTACATTACAACAGTGACTGCACTTCAAAAGTACTTCATTGGTTGGTAAGTATTTTGGGGCGTCCAGGGCAGCATGGTGGCGCAGTGGTTAGCACTGCTGCCTCACGGCGCCGAGGTCCCAGGTTCAATCCCGGCTCTGGGTCACTGTCCGTGTGGAGTTTGCACATTCTCCCCGTGTCTGCGTGGGTCTCGCCCCCACACCACAAAGATGTGCAGGGTAGGTGGATTGGCCATGCTAAATTGCCCCTTAATTGGAAAAAAATGAATTGGGTACTCTAAATTTATTTTTAAAAAGTATTTGGGGGTGTCTTCAGGCCATGAAAGGTACTATAGAAATGCGCATCTTTCTTAATTTGAGTTTGCAGATAGCATTTCAATGGATTCCCTGTTCTCCCAGCTGCACGTTACCCAGCGACGCGCTGGTCCCTGGTGGTACCATTCTACCTGGATTTCCCATTGAAAACACGCAACATCGCCGGAAACCCGCAAGCGGGGGTGCGCTGTCGGCGGGAAAAGAGAATCCCAATGGCGGGAGAATTCCGGGCAGCGTGTCCAGGACAGTTTGGTGACACAAAGATTGTGAGGCCGACTGTTCTCGAGCTCACCATCCTCTTTGATCATCCAACTGTCCTCTCCACCAGCAAGGCCGCCTATTTCCAACACCATAACATCCGCCGTCTCTGCCCCGTTGCAGCTTATCTACTGCTGAAACCCTCATTCATAAAATCAGAGAATCCCGACAATGCAGAAGGAGGCCATTTGGCCCACTGAGTCTGCACCAGCCCTCTGAAAGAGCACTCTAACCAGGTTCCCGCCCTCTCCTAGCAACCCCCTAACCACACTTAACCCGCACAAAGGGGCTGTTTTTTTAAAACATGGTCAATCCAACTAACCTGCACACATTTGGACTGTGGAAGGAAACCAGACTGAATCTACCCTGTCTAATCCTGTTAGAATGTTATAAATTTCTATGAGATCCCCTCTCACTCTTCTAAACTCCAATGAATATAATCCTAACCGATTTAATCTCTCCTCATATGACAGTCCCGCCATCCCTGGAATCAGTCTGGTAAACCTTCGCTGCTCTCCCCCGAGAGCAAAAACATCCTTCCTCAGAGAAGGAGACCAAAACTGCCCACAATACTCCAGGTGTGACCTCACCAAGGCCCTGTATAATTATAGAACAAAGAAAAGTACAGCACAGGAACAGACCCTTCGGCCCTCTAGGCCTGTGCCGATCATGACGCCCTAACTAAAAACAACAAAACCTTCTGCCCTCACTCGGTCCGCATCCCTCTATTACGTCCCTATTCATGTACCTATCCAGATGCCTCTTTGCTAATGTGGCTGCTTCCACCACGTCCTCTGGCAGTGTGTTCCAGGCACCCACCGCTCTCTGCGTGAAAAATCTAACCCGCACATCTCCCTTAAACTTTTTCCCCTCTCACCTTGAGCCTGTGCCCCCTTGTAATCAACACTTCCACCCTTGGAAAAAGCCTCTGACTGTCCACGCCGTCTATGCCTCTCTTAATTTTGTAGACCTCTATCAGATATCCCCTCAGCCTCCGTCTTTCCAGTGAAAACAATCCTAGTTTATTCAACCTCTCCTCATAGCCAACATCCTCAAGACAAGACCTGGTGAACCTTTGAACTCTCTCCAAAGCTTCCATGTCCTTCTGATAATGTGGTGACCAGAACTGCACTCAATACTCCAAATGCGGCCTAACCATGGTTTCTCAACTCCTGTACTCAATGCCCCGGCAGATGAAGGCAAGCATGCCATATGCCTTCTTAATCACCTTGGCACCTGTGTTGCCACTTTTAGGGAACTGTGGACCCGCATGTCCAGAACCTTTGATTTATAAAATTCCCCTCATGTGCAAATCTCTCCTTGGCCTCTCACCTCTCCTTGGCCTCTCACCTCTTCCCTATCTCTGTGGTCTCCTCTAGGCCCTCCTCCGAGATCTCTGTGCTCTAATTGTGGCCTCTTGAGCGTCTCAGATTTGAAGAACTCCACCATTGACGGCTGTGCCTTCAGCTTCCTGGGTCCTAAGCACCCAGAAATCCCCTCCCTAAACCTCTTCATCTCTTTTTCCTCCTTTAAAACCTTCCTCTTTGACCCAGCTTTTGGTCACCCGTCCTACTATCTCCTCGGCCCAGGGTCAGGTTTGCATTTGGTAATCACTCCTGCAAAGGGCCTCGGGATGCCGTGCCACGTTAAGGGTGCTATATAAATGCAATTGTTGTGTCAGTGCATCAGCAGTCGTGTCATTGCAGACTACTGTCTGCAAGCTGGACGTCATCAAGATGACGAGGCCCCTTTTTGAAAAACAGGGAATACAAGAATAACCAGGTGCATACTGGGTCGGAGAGCCATCTGTTGGGAATGTTGGGTCTCTGGTGATCAGCGCAGACAACTTTCCTCATGTCCTCGAAGCTGGGGTCAGCGGGAACCACATCATAAAATGGAGGCTTGTACTCTTCTGTGACTCCTGCATTCAACACAAGGAACAATTAGAGAGGCTTTTGTCAGCTCCTGGACGCTCGTCACTGCTCTCTCTCGTCCTGTGAATGATAAGTTGCATCAGCAATATTCAGCAAATCCGCGAGCCGTGAGTTCAGTCGCACGCTACCTCACTAAATGCAGTAAGCCTCATGGGAACACCGACAAAAGCAAAGGCCTCACTATGCGCACAGAAAGATCCCACAAACAGCCTTGCGATAATGACTGAATGGTCTGTTTTTGTGATGTTGACTGAGGGATAAATATCAGCCAGGACAGTGGGGAGAGCTCTTCCCCCTATTCTCATAGGGCCACGGGATCTTTTACACAATTGAAAGGGGCAGACTGTGCATCAGTGAAAGGTGCACATTTGACAGTACAGCACCCCCCCCCCCCCTCAGTACTGCACTGGAGTGTAACCCGGATAACGAGCTTTTGTTTCTGGAGTAAGGACTTGAACAAGAACCTTGTGACTCGGAGCGAGTGGTCTCTCCCCCCCCCATTGAGGCACAGGTTGCTGATGTACCCCAGGCCCCAAAATAATGTCCCCTTCTTATCCCAGCCTCTCTGTGAAAACAACTCTCCCTGATGCACCTCATCCTCTGTGTGGAGTGGCCTGCGTTAGCCTTCCATGCATCAGCTTATCTCGGTTGGTAGTATTCCTTGAACCCCACGCTCGGTCTTATACCCACATAATCCAGATTGCAGCATTGAGAGAGTTCCATATCGGCAGGGATGCCATCGCTCAGCTGATATTTTGAATTGACGCTCTGTCTGTGTGATTCAAGTTGGTTTTTAAAAATCCCATGGAACTCTCTGTGGATCAGGGAGTTATCCTGTTGTTCTAGTTTATGTATATTTTCTATATCTCAGAGCTACGCACAGATGACACTAGTTTTAGGGTGGCACGGTAGCACAGTGGTTAGCACTGTTGCTTCACAGCACCAGGTTCGATTCCCGGCTTGGGTCACTGTCTGTGTGGAGTCTGCACGTTCTCCCCGTGTCTGGGTGGGTTTCCTCCGGGTGCTCCGGTTTCCTCCCACAAGTCCCGAAAGACGTGCTGTTAGGTGAATTGGACATTCTGAATTCTCCCTCTGTGACCCGAACAGGCGCCGGAATGTGGCGACTAGGGGCTTTTCACAGTAACTTCATTGCAGTGTTAATGTGAGCCTACTTGTGACAATAATATAAATTATTATTCTAAGTGGTGATCAGCGCAGACAACTAGCTTTTGTAGTGTCTGGTTACTTTGCTCTGCGTCCACACTCAGGCTTAACTAATCAAGCATAGATTAGGCACCAGACTCACAATCAAATGCAGAACAATTAAACACTACATGTTGCTCAGATGGAACAGGAGCAGTGGTGTTAGAAGTGCCCACCATGCTTCGAGGCTAGGGTGAAGGACAATCAGCCAAGTTCCTGCCTTTGATGTTTGGCTGAGAACTGGATGGTCCTCAGCAGCAATGCCCCCCATGGTTGAATATCCTCCTATCGCTCCCTGGCTGCCACTCGAGTGAGTGACGGGTGGAACATTACCTACCCCAGTATTCAATCAACACCTTTGGGAGAGAAGGAAGAGATGCACACTGGAGGAATGAGGAAAAAACCCTGACCAAGAACACGTTGCAAACACTCCTGGATTCCCAGGAATCTTAACAATTCTTGAATAAGGAAATCACTGTCAGGAAACTCGCAGCTTCCGTACCACTCCCTGTTTCCCTGAATAACTCGCTGTCTGGATTCTTATGTGAAGAATTGTCATTTGAATAAGGTATCAGAGGTCAATGGCAACACTTGTTTGGAGTCAACGGTGGCGCAGTGGTTAGCATTGCTGCCTCACGGCGCTGAGGACCCGGGTTCAATCCCGGCTCTGGGTCACTGTCCGTGTGGAGTTTGCACATTCTCCCCGTGTCTGCGTGGGTTTCCCCACAACCCAAAAATGTGCAGAGTAGGTGGATTGGCCACGCTAAATTGCCCCTTAATTGGAAAAAATAATTGGCTAATCTAAATTTAAAAAAAAAAGAAGATATAGAGCTGGCGTCACACATCTACCAAAGCATCTTGATTTACCTTTAACCTTTGCTCTCTTGCCCTGTCATCCATGCAAGGCAGTTCCCTCAACAATTTTGAAATTGCTTACCGATTGAACTGAATCATTAAACAACAACAAGGGGAATCAATACAACACCTTCAATGTGCTACGGCGTTTCACAGGAACTTTAAAAACAAAGTTTGATACTGAGCCACATGAGGAGATATTAGGACAGGTGAGCGAAGGCCTGATCAAAGAGTTGATCTGAAGCAGTGTGAGGGGGCGGAGAGGTGTAGGGAGGACATTCCAGAGTTAATGGCCGAGGCAGCTGAAAGCAAATCAACACAAAAGATGGCTTTCAGCCAGAAGCAGTTAAAGAGATTCCTGCAGCATTTTTGGCAACAAGCTGACTTGTTTGACATTTTCCAGTGGCTTCGTCTGAAAGCTAGGCAGAGCGCGCCCCCCAATGGTTTAGTTGGGAAATGCTCTGTTCCCTGTGGGATTGAGCCACACAGACCCACAGGTTCACTGAAGATCGAGGCCTGGATTTTTATCAACGAGGCGGCCGGGGGGGGGGGGGGGGGGGGGGGGGGTCAATTCCCAACTCGGGAGAAAGTGCCTTCAAAGGCGGGATTTTCATTTTTGGGAGGGGCTGGTGCCAGCTGTAGTTGGGCCATACGATCTGGGCAAGAGTTTGGAGGCAGGCTGTTTCTAAGGCCCACCATGGCAATCCAGGGTGATGTAGTACTGGGGTGAGGGGCAGGTGT